>NW_020291842.1:0-15374 GCF_003184835.1 Aspergillus costaricaensis CBS 115574
TATAATTATTATTATTTCTTTTTTTTATATATTACAGCCGTCCTATATACCAGTAATATTATTAATATTTTATTTTTATAAAGTCCTGTTCTAATAGTAATTTTTATTATATAATTTCTATTAGTTATAATAAATATAATTAATCCTTAGCCAGCTGCCACTCCTGTATATTATTAAATAATTTCTTAATATTAAATATATTAAATATAAATTTTACTTAATTTATATGATAAATCCCTGGTGAATATTACTATTTAATAGTTATTATTATAGGATTTTATTATTATTATTAAATATAATCTAGTAATATCTCGCACTAGATTATACTTGAAATAATAGCATTAATCTTTTAGTATATAATTCGTTAGTCCTAGGGATCTAGTTATAGAAGTAATAAAAATATATAATTTATTATTATTATTATTTTTTTATTTATATTCGGGGTGCTTTGTTCAGGTATATATAATAATTATATAAATAATGTAAAAATATAAATCAACTAACTTGTATAATATTAGTTTTTTTATCTAGTTTAATATTCATGTGTGGTTGGATAGATAATTAAATAAATTTTAATTTTTTTATATTTTTTTAATAATTAATTAATTATTAAATAATAATTTAGTTATATATATATATATATATATATATAATATCTTTTATAATGTATGATTACTAGTAGATAATATATAATAATAAATTATTTATATTATTTTAATTAGTAATTAGATGCTACTTTTTATATTAATTAAAATAATTATTTTTAATAAACTTATATATTTTTAATATTTTTAAAGATTTCCAGGTATCTTTCTCAAAATTATAACTTTATTATTATATTAGAAATTTTTTCTGAACTTTCTTAATTTAATATATAAGAATTTTATTTATTAGCCATTCCTAGTACCTGTTAATTAATATTAAAGATAATTAATAAATTTTATTTATTCAGAAGTGGTAGGGCTCTAGAAATAAAATATAAAAAATTAAATATAAATTTTTATATTTTAATAATAATTATAATTTATATAATTATAATTTCTGAAAAAATCAAATTTACAAATAATCAAGATTTGTATTTAGGTAAATAATTATAATATTTTTAATTTATACTATATTTTTCTGTTTTATTTAAAAAATCTTTTTTTATATTTATAATTATATTATTATATTATTATCTTTTTTATCTTGATTAGCAAGATCTTGAGTATTTTCTTAATTTTAATAAAAGTATCTGTCTATTTCTTAATTATAAGTATTCTATTAAAAGATTCCTAATTTATATTAATTTATATCAATTTATATTAATTTACATTAGTTTATAATTCAAATATAAAGTTTATCAGTGCTTTATAAAATATAATTTTTATAATATTATAAATTATTTAAATTATTAAAAACTATCAGGCCCAGTCATTCTATAAGAAATTTAAATAAATTTATAAATAATATTTTAAAATCTATCTTTAATATTCTATTTATTTATTAATTTAAAAATATTATATAATTAACAGTTTTCTGTAAGTATTTATATGATAATATAAAATTATTTAATATTTATTTATAAAGATAATTTTTCTGTTAGTTATTAGCTTTGTTATATTTTATAGAATAGATGTAATATACTTATATATTAGCTTTATGAATTATAGAATTATAATATTCTTCCAGTATAATAGATAAAATATAAATTTAGTATATATATTTATTATTACTAGAATTATATTATAAATCTTTTTCATTATTTGCTTGGAGGTAAAACTGTAATAAAATTTAGAATTATTATTTTTTTTAATAAAGTAGATTACAGTAACAGCTCCAGTTTATTATATAATATATAATAATAAACTTAGATCTTTTAGTAAAGATTATATATTTTTATATATTTTTATATATTTTTATATATTTCTATATATTTCTATATATTTTTATATATTTTTTTATCTTAGTATATATATTATATTATTAATACTTATATTAGATATTTTTTAAAATATATTATTCTCAATAATAGCTGTTTTCTGGTATATTATAAATTACTTATAATATTTTTTATTTTACTGCTGAGCTAGCCGGGATTATTACATATTTATTTTTTTAAACAAATCTATTTTATTTATTTTCTAGATCAGGTACCTTATTTAGTTTTTTATTTATAAGAATTTTAATTCTTTACTTCTATATTTATAGGCCTTTTCCCTGTATTTTATAAAAATTTTAAATTAAAATATTATATTTTAGATCTAATTACTGTGCACGTATAAATCTATAATACTAGAAAATCTAGAATTCTTATATTATTATTAGTATTTTTCTTATTTATAAGTATATTTCAATACCTGTAAATATATTTTTGTAAATATATATTTTAATATTTATTTAATTCTTTGTATAATTACTTAAGCTATTTTCTACTAGTATTTTTCTAAAAGATTTACTTGTTTCTCTGGATTTATTAAGTTTTTTAATAATTTTATCTATAAGATAATAGTAGTAAATTTTATTCTATTTATTCTTATAAAAAATAGAATCTAGATATTAATTAAATATATTTATAAGATTCATTTTCCCGGGCTGATACTTAATCATAAATTAAATATTATAAATAAATTTATTCATTTATTTTACTAGAAGCTTAGCTTTTACAATATAATATATAAAAAGATTCTAAGATTAGTATAATCAGATTTTATTATAATTAGAAATTTATTTTTTTTAAATAATAATGCTATTGCTTAAATATTTTTATAATAATAAGTAATTCTTAATTATTTATAAAATATTAATACTCTACATCTGTTATGTTTCTTAAAAAAATATAATAAAATACCAGATTCTTTTGATTTATAGTTATAATATGATTATACTAATTATAAAACTTAATGAGTTTATTTCAAGCTTAATTTATAATTTTAAATTAAAATACAAAAAAGTAGCATACTTTAAGAAGCTTTTTCTTAATATTTTAAATGTTTTTATATTAATTAATAAGCTTAAGAATTAATGTATTCAACGGTTGGACGGCCCATACGGTTGGACGGCCCATCTGGTTATCCCATATAAAAGAAGTCTTTTTAAATCTTTTATATCTCAACCACTACAAAGATTGATTAGTTATAACTTCACATATAGATAATATATAATAGAAAAATTGATATATATTTTTTCCAGACTTTTTAAAATTTTTCTTATATAAGATATATTGATATATCTAGAATTACAGATAAATTATATATATTATATTATGAAAAGATACTATTCATATTTATATAGATCGCTGAGGAGTACTAGATAGTTATTTATATTATTTATAATTTATTTATGCTTTATTGAGTCTTCCAGACTTATAATGGTTGAGTTATCTTGTGTTCAAAAAGAGTCTTTTATATGGTATTACCAGATGGGCCGTCCAACCGTTGAATACGTTGGTCCAGAAATATATATTACTAATAGTTTTATTTTATTACTGTAAGAGATTTTCTTATAAAGGATTTTAATTTTTCTCTTTCTTTTTTTCAATACATGAGTTCTGTGAGGGGAAAAATAATGAAAAATAATTCTTTAATAAATTATTTATAAAAACTTATAAATTCTATAAAAACCAGGATTTTATATATAATTTTAAATTTTAATTATATCTAAATTATATTAATTTATTTTTTCTCTATCAAGACTTCTTCTGGTCTAATTTCAAATTCTAGATGATATATTTTTTATATATAAAATTTATATTTAAAGATCTTTATTACTAGCTAGTATTTTTTTAAGTAATCTAGTATTACTTATACATGCTTAATATATTTCTTATAACTTTATAAATATATAAAAATATTATTAAGATATATAATATAGTAAATATTGAATAAATTATTAAGTACATGGTTTATGTAGCTCTAAAATATAATAATATATTTATAATAGCTATAGCGAGTGTGAAAAATAGTTTTTTATTTATTATTTTTTATTTAAATATAATAATAAATATTATATAAATTAAATTTAATAAAAATCTTTATCCTCCTAAAGTAATCTATTATTTTATTAATTAATAATAAAAAATAATACTTTTTGATAATAATTATCTTTAATCCCTGGTAGATTATATAGAAGTATAATATATTATCTTTCAAAATACATAAATAAATATATTTATTAGATCTTAAGAGGGACAAATCTATTCTTATTATAATATAATTATAATATATTTATATAAAATTCAAAATTTAGTCTCTGATAGATTATAAATCAATTAATATAAAACTTATTTTTTTTGTCTTTAATTTAATTATATAATTATAATTAAAGTATAATGCTAGAATACTTATCTTTTTTAAAATAAATGTTTATAAAAATATTATATTTATCCAAAAATTCTAGCATGGTATTTTTTATAATATTTATTTTATTATTATATTAAAAGACTTTTTTAATAATTAGCTTATAATATACATAGCTACAATATATTTACTAAGATTTATTACTAATGTTATTATTATTGTTATTATTATTCTGATTTAAGAGATCCTTACTTCTGCTGTTATTAAAATCGATATATTTATTATTTTAATAATAATTTATTAATTTGATTTTATTGATGTGAGTGGCCTGGGGCTTTATTATAACTAAGTCTAGTGATTTTATCGATATAATAAAGAATTATAGGGCTTTTTCTTGAAGCAGTCTTTTATATAGTATTATTTTCTTAAATTACTATAGTGAAGTCTTGAACAGTAACACTGAATAGCTATATAAAATATTAATAATTATATAAATAGTAAAAAATAAAGAATGGGGTTTTCTATATTTTTCTACTGTATTAATAAAATTATCAGGGATCAACCAGTATATAAAAAATTTTATTATTATTTATATTTATTATTATATTATTAATAATTTTAATAGAGACAGGTATCTCCCGGTAAAGTTACTCATAAATTATTTTCATATTTTAACATTAATTTTATTTAATATCTTATTATTTGATTTACAGCTCATCTTGGGAGGCTTTATATTTTTATTATAATATTTTTTATTTTAAGCTGCTGTAACTTTTCTCTTAATTTGTAAGTAAATATAATTTTATTTAGTATAATATATTTAACGGAGTCTTTAGTTATATAAAATAATAGTAGTATATTATATAATAATAATAATATTAAATAAACTAGTAAAAAAGATTTTATATATAATACGTGATTAGAAATTAATAAAAAATCTAATAATATATTTTGATATTATTGATAGATTATTTCCAGGCATGCCTTTTTATATTTATAAATATAATTAAAAGTATCATATTTTATAATCTTCTATATAATATATATAATATAGGCTGGGTGCTTGCAGCAGTATTAATATTTATATCTATACTTTTAATATTTATAATGTTGTAGAATGTACTGATTTTAATTAGAAAACATAATATTAGGATTACTATTATTAAATAAAATTTCTGTACAGATAAACCAGCTGGTAATATAATTATTATTAAATTTTATTATTAATATTAAAATTTGTTTTCCAGGGCCTTGCCCAGCTAATATATATGATATTAATATAATAATTTAATAATAGATATTAACAGTACATAAACATTTTATTAATTCAAATTAATATTTTAGAAGATTACTTCTTTTAATTATATTAATATCTATGTTAATAAAAACTATAATATATTTATGATATTTAAATATTATATTTATTTCCAGGGTCTTAATCTAGAGAATATTTATGTAAATAAAATAAAAAATATATTATTATTTAGAAGAATTTATCCAGATGTAATCTTATAGCTTAAAATCTTAAAAATTTATAAATAATAATGTTTTTATTATTTTAATTAATTAAAGTTTGGTTTTTGTATCAGAGTAGCTGGATTATTATATTAAAAATCTTTTACCAGAGACTCGGGCTTACCTAAAATCCTAAAGATCTTTATAAAGATTAATTAAATCAGGCTGGTATTATTATTTTTAATATATATTTTATTAAGCTAGTTAGATATATATAATCTAAAAATAATATAAATTTTCATTTTATTATTTTTAAATATAATCATAATATTAAGGTTATAGGTGAACGTTACCGAGTCCCTGCTTTTTAATATTACAATAAATTTAATTAACTTAATTTAATTAGTCTCCCGTGAGTATATAGTATTCTTAATTTTTTAATTTCTTATAATTATATTAAAATAGAAGGCTCTTGCCACTCCTTCTAAATGTATAATTATAATATTTAATAAAAAGATATATATCAGAGATTTATATTAATTATTATTTTTTAAAAGTATTTAAATAATTAATATTATCTAGTAAGGCATTCCCTTGAATATATAAATCCTTTTAATTAATTAATTTAATTATTTAAGATTATATAATTTTTTAGTAATCTTTTATAATATTATAACCATGTAATATCAAAAAATACTGGAAAAATAATATAGGTGGATTTAGAAGACAGTTAAATATAAGATTCTAGAAGTTTTAATCCTTAAAAGCCTTGTGGGCATGTTTTTGCAGGGATAGTAAGATTCTTTTAAGTAGTATTGGGATTATTATAATAGAATTTTAAATGATAACAAATTTTTTATACAGGGTTATTGGCTGTCTTGGTTAGTAAAATTGAATTGATGAATTAATATGAAAATAATAAATATATAAACTCTGAAAATATGAAAAATGAAGATTTTTGAAGCTTTAACTTAAATAATAATAATATATTTTATATATATTATCAAGAAATAAATATATTATTAATATAATAACTATCCACAAATTATATTTCGATTATTATATATTATTATTATAAATGATTATATATATGTATAATACATATATATAGATTTTTATAAAATTACTTTTATATAAGTATATAATTTATTTTATATAATATATCCAAGAAAGGATCATTTAGAATCTATTTCCTTATGAATAAAAATTTCAATTTTAAATTATGTTTTATTTAATATTATTCTAAATCTTTTAATACTATAACTGTTCGGGTTTATATATATAATATTTATAATTCTGACCAACAGAGGTATTTTAATATTTAAAATTATTATATATATTTATAACAAATATCTAATTATCATTAATCTTAATATATATTATTTAAGATAAACTACTCTAAAATATAAGTATTAAGTTTAAAACAAAAATTATAAAATTATTAATAATCTAGTTTAATCTTTGATTTCTTAAAAATTACTATATTAAATAATAAAACTGGATAATTATTAATTAAGAATTATATTTTAAAATTTTAATTATATATATATTTTAGCTAAGCGCGGGTATTATATTTATTTTTTATTTTATATTAATATTTATATAAATATTAAATAGTAATTATAAAAAAATAAATTATATAATAATTAATTTTATTTAATTTTTAATATCTTAATAATTATCTAATCTGTTATGGATCAGATTAAATAAAATCTTTATTTAATATCTATATATATAAAATTTATAGATTTTATTAATTATTATAATATATCTCTCTTTCATAGAGATGTTAATAGATTAAAAATTAAATAAAAATTATTCTTAATATATATATTACTGATATTTATTATTTAATTTATAGAGTATATAATAATCTATATAAGATTAATAATAATATTTTATTTATATATATATTCATAAAATAACAGCTTTAGACTAATATTTAAATTAATAAATAAATTAATCAGAATCTCTCTTTTAAGATCTGAATAATTATTATATATTTTAATAATTTAATTTTAATATGATCCTGAATAATCAGAATACTAAGATCTTAAAAAAACTAATATATAAATTATATTTTAAAATTAATCTTTTTATTAATAATAAATTAATTTAAAATTTATTTTTCTTATATCTATTATCAAAGAATAATTTATATAAGTATATAATAGTAACTCTTTTATATTTATATATATATATATATATATTTAATATATAAAATAATTTAAATAAAATCTTTAAATAATTATTAGACTTATTTCATATTTTTTTTATTAAAAAATATATTATAACAATAAATTACTCCCAGTAATTAAGTTATAATTTATTTATTTATAATTTTAATAATAATTTAATAATTTAATTTTATTAATCTAAACAGCTAGAAGTTCTGTATAAAAATATATTATTATTTATATTATTATTATATTATTAATTTAAATATTATGAATAGATATCTTATAGTTAATTTATTTATAAATTAAAATTTAAAAATATAAAATTTATTTAATTTAGTATTTTAAGGCTGATCCTGTTCAGTATTCTATTATTTCTTATAAAATTATATAATATAAAAATAATTAATATATAATTATATTTAAAAGATTTTACAGTTTTTATAATTAAAGCTCTTATTTTATTAAATTATTTATAATCTTTTTTTTATTTAAATAAAATTCTTAAATAAATTATAAATAGTAAGTTCTCAGTCTTATAAAATAATATTTTATATATTAATTATAATTATATTAAATAACTTACTAGAAAATCTTTTTAACATGATATTTACTTAAAAGATTGATAAAAATATTAATAATATAAATCTAATATATTAATTTTAATTAATTATTTTTAAATAGATTTCCTAGTATTCACAGATATAATTAAAATATAGTATTTATAATTATTATTATTTTTAAAAAGATAGTTAATATTTATTTAATTTCTAATATAATATATACAGGCTAAATACTTATTATAATAATAATATATATATTTATAAATTCTTTTTATTTTTTAAAAGATTCTAGTATCCTGTAAAAGCATGTTTATTAATACTTTTAAAAATTAAATAATTTTATAAATTATTTTTAACTATTTTTTAATATTATCTATATTATTTTCCAGTATTTTTAACTGTTTTAAAAATTATATAATATTAAATAATTAAATTAATTATATACAAGGATTTATATATCTAAATAAATATTTTATTAAATAATATTAATAATTTTAAATATTTTCAGAAGAGCAATAATAGATATAAATTTTTAAAGAATATTTTTCTAAATTTTCTAAATATTATAATTATATTTATAGAAAGAATAACAGAGACTTAAATATAATTATAAAAAATCTTATAAAAATTAAAAATATTATATACTTATAATAACTTATGAAATTGAATTAATTAATTTTATTATAGTATTAAAAAATAAAGACTTTATATTTATCTTAATATTATATCTATATTTAATAATAATAGAATACAGATTTATATTAATCTTTATATTATATATATTTAATTTACTTAATAAAATATATATTAAAAACAGTAATATTAATCTAATTTAATTTATTTTTATAAAAATATTAATTCTGGTTAAGTCAGAGACTTTAACTAAGAATTTAATATTATATATATATAAAATTTTAAAAAAAGTAATTTAATTATTCTAGTATAAAAATCAAATTATAATTAATTAAATAAATGAAAATATTACTACCTGCAGAGACTAAGATCTTAAATTATAAAATTATAATTAAAAAAATTTTTTTAAGTAATAATATATTCTTTATTATATATAATATAAAAAATATAAAATATTTTATATATATATATATATATGTTATGGGACAAGCCCCTACTAGAGGACTTGGCTAACCAGTCTTATTACTGTCTGCTGACTAAATATAATATATAAAATTCTAGAAGCCCTGAGGCTCTGTTCTGAATAATAATTATTTTTTTTTATTTAACAGGCAATATACTCTTAGAACTAAGAAGTAATTTTTAATATTAAAAATAGTTTTTTAAATAAATTTATAGTACAGAGTCTGACTGTATAATTAATAAAATATAATAGAATAAAATAGAACAGAATAAAAGAATAATAAATAATATAATATAATTATAATTTTTTACTAATTTTATTAATAGATTAGAGAGGACTGAATAACAGATAATAAATTAATAAAATTATTATTAATAAATTTAATAGAATAAATATAAACAGCTAAATTAATATATTATAAAGTTATAAAATATTATTAATATCTAAGCTGTGAATAATATTTTTTATAATATTATTATTATTTTTTCTTAGTATACAGCCCTGTAACTGAGACCTATATATTTAAAAATTAAATTTTTTAATAAATAGAATAAAAAAAATTATTTTAGATTTAAAATATATCTATAATTTAAATTTCTTATAAATTTAATTATATATCTGGATAATGCATCCCGGGTGACTTATATATTTAAATAATTAGAAAAAAATATAGAAAGAAGAATTTTATTATAATATTAAAATATAAATAGTATAGTTATCTATAAGAGAATAATAAAGAAATTAAATAAAGTTTATAAAAATAAGAATTAAAAAATAAAAGTTTTAGAAAAGTTATATTCTCTTTAATAAGGTAGTAAGAGTTTTAAAGATTTTTTAAAAGATTTTAATATTATCTTGATCCAGGTAGGTGGCATAATATAAAAAAATATTTTTAAAATTATAATATTAAAAAACTTAATTAATTATATATTATTATAAGTTATTATCAGTCTGGAAAAAAATTTCTTTTATAAAGAATATTATAATCAGCTTTAATAATACAGTTATAATATAAAATAAATAGTATTTAAAAGAAAATATTAAAATTATTAATAATATATGTAGATTTACAGCCTCTGTATAATTTTAATAAATAATATAAAAAATATTATAAATTAAAAATATATTATTTTAATAGTAAATAATAAAAGATAAAAGTATATAATTTAATTTAAGAATCTGAATTAACATAATCCTTATTTTACTAAGTAGATTTTAATTAAAAAATTATAATAAAAAAAAAATAAATTTTTATTTTTAATATAAAAAGAATAAATATTTAATTAAAAATTATTATTAAAAATTTATATTTTAATTTTCAGTCCAAGCAGCAGTTATAAAATATAGAAAATATTTAGAAGAAGAAGTTATAAATAGTAAATAAGATAAGAATTAAAAAAAAAATAACTTTTATATAAAGTTATAGATAGAGGTCTTTAAATAAAAAGAATTATTTTTAATAAAAAATTTTTAAAAAGAAATATATAAACTTTAAACTATTATTTTTAAAAATTATTATTAACTAAATAGTAAATACCTGTGTTATAGTTAATACTAGATATTTTATTTATAATATTATTAATTTAAAATATATAAAAAAAAATAAACTAGATCTAGTTTTTATTATTTTAATTCTAATATCTAGAATTAGAGAAAAAAAGATTATTAATTATATTATTTAAATATACCTGGATATCAGGGTATATATTAAATCTAGGTTATATATATATATATTTAATTATAATTTAAAGTATAATATTATTCTAGATCTTCCTTGGCTGGAGTATTATAATAAAAAAATTAAATTAAATTAAGATTAAATTTATTTTTAAATAACTTAGATTCAGATTAAAACTGTATAAATATCTTAATTTATATATATTTTTATTTAAGTATTAGCTACTGTTTTTTAAGTATAAATTAAAAAAAAAAAAGAATATTATAATTAAGAATAAAAATATTTATTATATTTCTGAAAAATATAAAAAAGACTTTATATATTAAATTTAAATTAAATTTAAAGAATAAGCTGCTAGAATAATACTGGTAATTCTTAAATTTATTTAAGTTAAGAAATATAAAAGTTTTATTTTTATATTATAGATTAGATATTAATTATTTTATTAAATTAAAAAAAAAAATAAAAAAATATTTTAGCTTTTATAAAAGCTCTTATATAATATATTCTAGAAGAAATTTATTATACTTAAAAAAAAATTTATAAAATTATTAAATAAAAAATTTATTTAGATAAACAGCTTATCAGCTGCAGTTTTTATATTTTTTATTTAAAAATTAAAAGAAAATCTCTATTTCTGTATTAATTATTATAAATTAAATATTATTATAAAAAAGAATTAATATTTATTATCTTTAATTTATAAGATATTAAACCAGATTGGGAAAGTATAATAATTTATTAAATTTAATATTTCTATAGTATTCTATAAGATATATATTATTAAAGAATAAAAATAAATAATAATTTTTTATATTTAATATAGATTTTATAAATAGCTAATTATTTTATTCAGGCTTATAAATATTTCCAGTATCTTTTAAAAATATATTAATTAGATTTTATAAAAATATTTAGATAAATTCTGTTCTGCTTATTTAAATAATATATTTATTTTTTTAACTAGATTTTATAATAATATTAAGAATAAATTTAAAGAATCTTAATTAAACTATAGAATACTAAATTATATCTAGATATTAATAAATATAAATTTAAATAAAAGAAAATAAAGTATTTTAGATTTATTATTAAGACTGGATAAAAAGTAAATATAAATCTAAAAAAAATTTATATAATTTAAGAATAGAAGCTACTTATAATAATTAAAAAAATATATAAATTTATTAGATTTACTAATTTCTATTATTAATTTATATTAAATTTCTTAAAATTACTTAAGTTTTTTTATGATCTTACTAAAAAGAATATATAATTCTAGTAAATCTAGAAATATTAAAAAAGCTTCTTATATTTAAAAAAAATATTTTATATAAAATTAATATTTATTTTTTTTAATTTTAATAGACAGACTGTTCTTAAGACTGATTCTTTAAATTATAATCTTAAAAAATATTTATTTTAATATAATAAAAAAAAAAATTATATTTATATATTTATTTCTTGAAATAGTTAATATTTATAAAATATAATTATAAAATTTATAATAAAAAATTACTAGCTGTTATCAGATATATAAAAATTTAAAATATTAAATTATATTTTATTTTTAAATTTAAAGTAATTATAGATTATAAAAATCTAGAATATTTTTATACTTTAAGAAAATTATTTAAAAAATATATTTAGTAAAGTTTCTTTTTTAATAAATTTAATTTTTTTTTTATTTATTAAAAAGATACAGAGAATAATCAAGTTAATATATTTTTTTAAAAAAACTAAGATATATCTGACTATTAAGATAAATAAATTATTATATAAATTTTTTAATTTTTCTAGCTAGAAAAATACTATAAAATTATTTAAACTAAATTTTTAAAAATAATTCTTATACCTGCTAATATAATGTCTTTATAAAAAAAGACTAAAAAATAAGATAATTAATATTAAAAAATTAAATAAATAATCTAGAAGGGCGCCCAGAGATTTTTATTTAATTTAAAATTAAAAATTTTTATTTCAGAGTATATAATTGATTTATAAGAAAATCTGATTTTTAGAAAATAAAGATAGATCTTTAATTATAAATTTTTATAAATAAAATTAATATAAAAAATCTATAATTTATTAATAACTAGATATCTGGGCCAGAAGTAAATATATTTAATAATAAATTAAAAATATTTTTAATCTAATATAATATAAAATATATAAATATTTATATAAAACTGTGATACCTGCAGGAGGATAAAAATTTAATATAAAAAAAATATAAATTATTAAAATCTTTTTTAATTTCTGAGTACTTATAATAAAATATTAATATAAATTTTATTATTAAATTATTAAAAAATAATAATTATATAAATATTTTAGTTATTATAGATTAATTTATAAAAGAAGTAATATTAGCAGTTATAAAAGAAATAATAATTAAAGACTTAGCTTAAATAGTTCTAAATAATTATATATATTAATATAATTTATTATAGATAATTATCTCTGACTATAAAATATAATTTATAAATAAAATCTAAAAATAATTATATTTACTAGCAGGTATTAAAAGATAATTATTTATAATATATTATTTTTAAATAAATAAAGCTATTGAATAAGTAAATAATATTATAAAAATTTATTTTTAAATTTATATTTAATATAATTAAAATAATTAAAGCCAGTTTTTTTCTCTTATTAAACTAGCTATTAATATCTGAATTTTAATATTTATTAATATATTTCTATTTTTTCTAAGTTATAGATATAAATTATTTCTTTTTAATTTTATTAAAAATTAATTTATTTTATATAATAAAACCCCCCGGAATCCAGTACAAGTAGAAGAATATATTATTTATATTATTAAAAAAATTAATAACTAGACTAGAATATTACTAATATATATTTAATAAAAAATAAAATAATAAATAAACTAAATATAATTACCTGTCTTAATATACTAAACTAAAAATATAATTTAATTAAATTTAAAAAATATTAATATTAATTAGTCAAGTAAGAAGCTAGACTAGAAAAATATTAAATATTAAATTATTAAAATATTAAATATTTATTTTATTTATTTAGATATATCTATTAAAATTTATAATATATTTTATATAAATTTACTATATCCAGCAGTTATAAATTAATTATTATTTTAATAAAGAAATAATTAACAGCCTCCAGCTATCTATATTAATAAGAAAAAAAAATATTTAATAAAAATTATTTTAGAAAAAACCTAATAATTAAAAAAATAAAATTAAAAATTTTATTATTAAATTAAATAAATAGACTATATACAAAGTATATAAAAACTAGTTAAAATTTTTTAAAATACTATTATTACTTATATATAAAAAAATTTTTAAAAAAAATTATAATTAAATCTAGCACACCTCCACCAGGGCTAGAGAAAATCTTATTAAATTAAATAATAAAAAAAAAAAAAAGAAAAGTTATCTAACTAGTTATTAATATTTTAAAAAACTAATTATTAATACTCTAAAAAACTAACTATTAATATTCTAAAAAATAATAATAATAATTTTAATTATTTATATAACCAGAAATTAATATAGTCTAGTAAATCTGGAGCTAAGAATATTTATTATTAAAAATAATTTATAAATTATTAATATAATTACTAGATATTAAAATAGAAATAAAATTAGTCAGACTATAATTAAAATAGATAATATAAATAATAAATATTATAAAAATTATAAATATATTTACTTATTATTATCTTTTAATATAATCTTAATTATTTTAAAGAGATAATAAAATAATCTTTTAAATTATAATAATAAAAAATAAAAGACTATATAGACTTATTAAATATTATATTTAAATTATAAATTATTTCAGAGCTCAATAAAATCTTAAAATATAAATAAATTTATTTTATTTTATAAAGAGTGTCTGGACAGACTAATAAATTAAAAAATATAATAAATATTAGTAAAAAAAGTTTTTGGCCTGGTAATAAATATAATAAATAAAATTAAAATATAAACAGAAGTAAATAAGATAAAATAAAAAATAAATAAAAGTAAATAAAATAGAATTAGAGTATGAGTAAGAGCTAGTAGAATAAAATTAAAAATAAAAAAAAAAAAATAAAGAGAAGAAATATAAAAAAAAAAAAAAAAAAAAAAA